>NW_020312302.1:0-15615 GCF_002999335.1 Cyclospora cayetanensis | reverse complement strand
CTCCCCACTTAAAAGCAATCATAGGATCTTGAGTATTCCTCGAACGAGATCCTTCTTTCCTGCGGCCACTCCCATTAGAGTTTTTGACATGAGGGGAGAAGGATAGCTAGGGTGTGCGTTGCTGTACCTCCAACGCATTCCAGACGTTAACATCTTGTTGCACAAAGCCTCGAGGGATTACAGGCACAATGCAGTGCCTTATCGTATAAGGCTAACGCTACATTGCGATAAATAATGCATACGCCAGGCAAAGCAAATTATGTAATTCTTAAGTATATCCTGATTAAATATCAGTAGTGCTGTGGAAAGTGCGGAAGCAAGACCCCCAAAGCATACAACTTCATAGAAAGCTAATGGCTGACACACAGACAGTTCCCATCTCCCTCTATTCATAGTACTCACCTCACAGGGGTCAGATACTAGAGGAGAGCTGGGCTGCACATTACTGCGTCTTACGCTTATGCACCCAGCGGCGCACATAAACCCATTTCGCACACTCATTGCGCGCATAAAGAGTAGACCGAATTTTACTGCAGCGAGGCTAAATTACCACCAGTCATTCTGGTTAGTGTATGCAAAATAAAGTTCAGTCCAAAGGAAATACTCAAGGACAAATTCCCCAAGTGTATGTGCCGGGGCTATTACAAAATTTCTTGGTAAACTTTGGGCTAAAAATCCGCTTTTACTGCATTTGTTAGCTTGACATTCTTCCCTTTACCCGGTATTCAATATGCAACGAAAATGTTTCCCAATCCGTGCTATACCTGAGCACACGCTTGTTAGCTGCAGCACTCCGGTCGACTGCTGCAGCCTCGGATTCGGGCAATGACAGCGTGAGGCGGAGGTAGCGGTTTACACTGTAGCCGTGAAGCATCTCAGTAAATTACAAGTGCATTGAATATGATGCAGGGAATACTGCTCTGTGTTCTCGCAGTAAGTAGCCCGCAGCAGACGTTGCAATAGCCATTAGCTCCGCAGTCCTCCATACCCACGAAAGTTCTGCTGCCGCGTAACCTGCGGGTGTTTCACGTCGCAAAAATTGCTGACCATGTGCATGCCAGTACAAAACTATTACTACCCTCGTGCAGCGCATGCTATACTGAAGGAGGTAGGGATGAATGAAAGCGCGAGAAGGAGCACAATAGTTCGATTATTCTGTGCAATGCATTTGCCCACAGTGACAACTGGGTAGAGACTAGCACAAGAACTGTGTGCTTGAGTAGTTCCCAGAACACCCAAAGTTTGCTGTACGCCTTCGCAAAAAATGGACTAACATGCACTGGCACAGATAGGAGCAGTATTCTTTAGGATACAGGTAAGCGGCATCTTGGCGCAATGGGCTTACGGAAGTGGACGGTGAGCGAGTTTGCTACCGGCGTTGACCAAGCTATTCTGGAGGGTGAGAGGCAATCCGACAGAATGAAGCATTCGACCAGTTCGCAACTACAGCTTTGCTGACGGCCTTGCCGGTGCGTTGAATAATAAGTACGTTGCATCTTAAAGTAGATTCCTTGTGTTGTTGCACACCTACTAGTACTTCATCCTTGTCAGTAGGTCCTGTAAAAATGCTTTTGAGTATAACAGATGGGCGGAACAAGACATCTAGCACGGCAGCTGCCTCCTGGTCATGTGGTGATGTGCTGTGGCTTCTTGGCACCCTGTGTGAGTAAGTGGCGATTGTTCGGCGAGACTCCCAAAATCACTGAACACGTAGGTACAAAGTTGATTGACAATTATGAAACCAGATAGCATAAATCGTAATATGAATTAGATGCATTTAACTGTCGTTCTTATAGATGTTTCCATTGGTACCGGCTCCGCGCAAGGGATTCAAGGCTTGGGCCCACCAGTGTTTCCTCTAGTTTAGACTGAGTTACACATATTGTAAAGCTTCGGTGAGAAACGGAACAGAGTATTGCTTCTACATCTTGCATGTCTACTTGCCTCCAGTGTCATGTATGAGCTAAGCAGAGTGCAACCACATCAGGTAATCGGAAAACAAAGACATTAAAAGCCAGTGACACGAACGTATGTACACACAGAAACATCTTGGTTTTGATATCTCCTTGCCTCGAAAGTGGGCATCAGTGCTATTGAATTATTGTTGCACGTTACATGAGTGCCTAAAGCACAGCTGTTAGATGGCAACAACTATCACGTTTTGATCATAAATAATGCCCTTACTTTTCTAGCCACTCTGTGGAATAGCCAGGTTGGTGCACTGTATATATTAGCCATCGCCGCATACTTTCGACGTATCCCGGGGACGCTTATTACGTTTGGATCACTAGGAGCGATCGAATGGTTCAGTGTGCTCAGAGAACGTGCGTGAGTGCCCTAGCGCATGTGTAAGCACCAAGATTTTGCAAATATCGCGAATAACCAGCGGCAGGATAGTCTTGAAGCTTTGTAGGAAAAGTTCCTGTACATATAGGAACACCCCTTGCGGCCTTTACACATGGACGATCACAAGGCTTTATTGTTCTTCTGACAACGCCCTACCACCTGGAGCCAAGCGCACTTACATCATATTCTTGGCCACATGACCTCTGCTATACCTGAGGAACACCCATTAACCAAGTGTACAACGCCCTGTCGAAGAATTGTGCCGTTATATGTTTTTGCCAGAAGCATTTATCTTATCAACAGCCCCACAAGACAACATATATAGTTGTCTAGTACGTGGTGCGTACGAGGCAAAACCATCAAAAAGAGTGCGCTTATAAAAGGGAGTACAAAGTACAGCAATCCTAATAGGCACAGTGATGGATTCCTGTACATATCAGGGAAGTGTGACACAAACACTCAAGCTTGCCAGATCCTCACAATTGGACAGGCATCCGGTATGTTTCCAGGCACACATCTCGAATGCGTGCATGAGCTTGCAGCCTGCGAAAGAACATTATGCACAACAAGCATCAAAATGTGTGGGCTTGGCACACTTTCGTCGCTATGTGTTGATTATGGTGTAAGCAGCTTTGTTCCTCTCAAAGTATAAGCGCTCAGGCAGGCGTTGAAGTGTTTGATCGGGCGGAGCACAATTATGCTGCGGAACGTTACACGGACGAGACGAAAATCTTCTGTATATCATTAAGGTACAGATCAATCCGATCGCGACAAAGAATAAGCATTTTATGGCCCTGTTGCTAATGCTCCAGCTCGTACCCATCATACCAGAGCACTAGCAGTTGTATCAAAGGAAATACCTACACTCCTAGATACTCTGCAACAACAATCCCCTATGCAATAAGCCTAAAGAAGAATTGTCGCACCTCAGCAAGTAATGGCCTATACCTGTCAAGACCACATATGTCCCACACAATCAATGCGGTCGAAAAGTAGCGGAGCCAGTTGAAAGTAACAGCGGAAACCAGTTCTGACACTTTTGTTTACAGGTGCCGCAAAGTGGTCATACCTGATACTCTGATACAACATGCATTTAAAACACAATGTAGTACGCAGTAGCCAGCTATACACATAGGAACACTGAAAGTTGTCACAGCAGAGTTGGGCTCGGCCGCTTGGAGGGTGGTAGTGTTCAATCATAATCTGGTGAATACCATATCCGCCAGGTTTCATAAGAGGAGCGGTAGCGTAGAGACACTTTTTTTAGGTAAGAAAATTCGAAAAAGCGGTAGTATTGCGTATTTACACGCTAGTGCTGTACTCGGAGCTCCACTACCCAGACGGCTTTAGCTCATTACAAACTAACTTCCTGAGGAGCATCATCTCCAAAAGCTTCGGCATGTACTATAAAAGTATCCTAAATAAGTGCCCACTGACTTGGTGTACCACAATAAGCAATCGCTGAGTGTACTACATCTGTCAAAAGGTATGCGGTGTTGATTCTATATGGGATGCCCGGTCTCCCGGCTGTCGACATTTGTCGCTTTCTCCTGTGTGAGGGGATAAGAAGAGTGGGTGTACACAGAAGCGGCCCCACACTGTTCACAATGCATCAGTCATTGCTCTACACCGAGCAACCGAGCTTTTAACTAATGCCAGACACCAGGTGTACCCGGCTGACAAAGGAATTCACCTTGATGACATCGCAATGGTTTATGTGCGACCATTAGCTGCTAACTAATAGATGCAGGCTAAAATGCAGCAGCCGAAAAATGAAAAGGAACATACAGGAGCCACAGCTACCCGAGAAAGCCAAACGTACAGCTCTATGTAGGTGTAAAATAAGAGTACCAACAAAAAGTAGGCGGTGCGTGTAGCCCAGGCCGTATAAAAGTGATGTACAACCAGATCGCAGGAAGCTAGGGTGATGCGTAAGCTTTCAGAAATGGTCATTTTCGTGTTGATTTCAACATGCGTTGCAGCTGTCTGCTCGCAGCCAAACTTTTATACCACATAGTTCGGACTTTACCTGATGTTTGGTTGAACTGGCGCTTCAATGATAGGTACCGCAAACATTTGCTACTGGCTTCCCATTTTGTGAGCCCCGGCGCCAAGCTATTAAATCCGTAGAAGCAGGTCACCAAACGTTATTTATCGATTGGTCTTGTAATGTCGCACCTGACCACAGGAACAGGATAGGTGTCTACGTGGGACACACTTTTAGCACTATCATGTTGAAGCAGGACTCTAATGGTGAGTATGAACACGGCTAGAAAACTTGTAGAGCAGCATGCCCTCTAAAACAAGGAACATTCGGATATTGGTATGTCTTTACGTATATTTGACTAATGAACAAACGAGCTCGCGGCAGATATCGCTTTGTACTAAAACTGTTTTAATGGAACAGGTCGCAGCATGCTTTGCACATACTTAAGTATGGTTTAGCTGGAAACAATGTGAAGTGAGAACTCATGATGAAGCACTGGGCGAAGCACTACCTATACTCGCAAAGAACACTGGTTACTGCCTATTACGGTATTGGACTGAGTAATCAGGCTGCGTTGGAAGACATAGTCTTTGCACACTACGTTTTGACCAGTGGCAATTTGTGATCAAGGCCCACTGCTGCTCTAGGCGTCATGTATTTTACATAGATTTAAGGTTGTGCACTTCAATACGCATAAATATGAATTGTTCTTAAGGCATTCCACAAAACTCTAACCATATTGAAAGAGCTGGCTATAGTATAGATTCTCCCTACTTTTTACAGATTATATGGTGTTACACGACTGTACCAGAACCGCCGGGACGGGAGACGTTTGCTGGCACTGGAAAGTTTGATCGGCTGGGTCGAATGCAGTGTTAGTACTGCTGATGAGGTCGGCCGCTAGCCAAGTTAGTTTTAGTGTGTATCTGAAACTATCAAGAGCCCTTGGTAAACAGATAGTACCAAAGATATGTACCCGGAAAATCATATGTATAAGCTCACCAAACTGAAGCATACAGTGAAGCGAAATGGCGTTTGAGTGCCGATATCCAGCTAATTAGTGACTGTAGGAAAGCTCACTAGCCATGGTGCCCATGTGCGAACAGGTTCTGGAAATTCACTCCTGCAAAAAGATTATGTGGTCAAGGCTTGCATCAGATTATTGGAAGACAATCCTCGCCATCTCCGTGCGTTATTGGCTTCTTGTCGTTTGCTTTGTACTTTGCTGTAATGCATAACTCTTCCAGGTGAGTATGAAGCATACATGTAATTGGTCAGTTGCGGATGGGCACACCAGGCCTGCTGCGTTCCTCATGCATGGTTGTAGTAATACCATCGTCGCTTGCAGTCGCCACCGCCAATAGTACTTGGATGCCCTGCTCAATTACAGGAAACCCACCTTTAGTGCACATGACGTCCAAGTTGCGTCAAAAAGCCACCATGCAGAGGACTGCGTTCCCAGACAGACATTTCTTTTTGTATGCACTCAATTATTAATCGTGGCCCCACCTGTGAACTTTTCTATTGCTTTAAAAGCTTACATACGTCAGCTCAGTGACAATTATGGTCTCCGCTACATCCGATAAACATGTGTGCATCTCCTGCTGTGATGCACAGCAAAAGATTCTACTCTGTAAGCGCAAGCAATGATGTGCAGCAATACGTTTTAAAACGCAGACAATCAAATCTGAGCTTTAGTCTCATTCTTACAATCCTCACTGATTAATACGCCAGTTGAACTGTTCGAGGAGGCCAACTCAGTCAGAATGCACAGAGAAACAAAACAAAGCACTGTCAGTAAAAGATTCACCACCCATTAAACACGTTTCCAAAGGGCACCTAGTCAACTACTGACCATACAGTAGCAGAAACGAGAGAGTATCGTTTGGCCAATTTCTACTGAAGAGGGCCGGCATTCATTGGAAGGCATTGCCAAGGAATTGGACAATGGCACATAGTGTGAAAAAGCTTTCACGACCCAGTTCTACATGATGCTAGCAAAGAACTACATGTTCACCCCAAAGTAAAAACCAAAATGGACATTAACGAAAACAGCCAATGCCTCTACAAACGCACTTGAAGCAATGAGAAAGGGGTGCTGGGCTGTGAATTTTAAGTACAGCTGCTGAGACAGCTGCAGCCGAGTACTCGACTTAATAGTATTCCGTGTGTGCCAGATTGCGATTTTCCCTAGAATTGTGGAGTGAGTATTTGAATGAACTGTACTGCAGCAGGCGCTTGTTTATGTCGCGGCTTGTACGACGCATATTGTGCTTCGTTGAGCACAGCGAAATTCTTGCTTTGGCGCGAATGTAGTATTGCCATCTAAGGAGCACATGAAACAATAATGATACGAGCGGACTTTGGCTCCAGCTGTCAGGGGTGATGGAAAGTTCTTTGCATGCATCTGCCCGCTGATGCTACCAAGTCACAGCTAAAGAATGCATCCGCCAAACTTGTCAAATATACCATAAAGAACCGCTGTGTATATAGGACAGTTTCAGAGTTTGCGGAGAAAAGACTGGTGGGAGCAGCTGTACTTGTTTTAACAGACTACTGCCTTTGTGGCGAGCCCTTACTGGGGCCTGCCAAAGTGTGCTAGTTCTGTCTGACCCCCGTCAAACATTCAGGAAAGTTGCACTCAAATACAATATATCGCCCCTCAACCAAAGACAGGTAGTACTTTGATTGTCATGCATCATGCAGTACTCGAATATATTGCAGTACAGCTTCCTATGTGAATTAACAATGCACATCGATGTTAGCTCGGTGAAACCACTCAGCGGCGTGTGCGTATGCGGCCTCAGCGTAATATCAGATAGACGTCTCTCGTAATGCCGGCATTATCTAGCACTCTAAAGTGCCATACATCTCATAGCCGTCAAAGGCAACTACATCCTTCGTTTTGTGTGGAACAGGTTTAGAGGGATCAGAATTAAGGTACCTGACTACTACACCAGTACTCTCCAGCAAAAGACCTTGGTGGGAAATTTGCAGATGCCAAACAACAAAACTGGAATCTACTTGTTAACACCTTCATGATTCACGAATTACATAAACCAGAAAGGATACCTAATATAGAGAAGAAGCATACACTCGGACCAAGGGAATACATAAGGCCGGAATTGTTGGTATGGTTACTGACTTATCCGAACCCAGATCTCGCTTCTCACCGTTTCGTGATGTGGGCTTATATGCAACAAAAAACTCATAATACGAAATGCAGTTCACAGGTACTTTAGCATAGCATTACTAGCATACTCCAAATTAAGAGCATGCAGCAGTTTCTGAGATACTGGTGGAATAGCATGGGCTTTTTCATACTGTCACCGTGGCTTGTTGCGATGAAACCATGTAAGATACGCCTCAATGTGTAGACACCAATGCAACTCAGGAAGCCTTGAAATATCATGTGAGGTTCCAGCAAAGTGTTTTGGAAGCTACGTGCCTAGACATGCATGAAGGTAGCGTACTGTCGTTCTGATCTTCCTATTGATTCCAAGTGACCTGGTTTCTAATCTGGTTTCATTGTCATAGTCAGTGGAGTCAGTGGCACGGTGGGTGCTAGAAAATAAGACGCAGGCGCAGAGCATCTGCGTTACGGTGCGTCTGTAAGAATGATCATTTTTAGACATCTTTGCAATGCAACAACCGTACGCCCTAGGCGAAAGAATGGCAGAAATGCTAGTAGCGAGAAACATGTGTACGTCATAGAGCACGACAAGGAATACAGTTGTAAAAGCCGAAGCATATCTGTTGAAAGAATTGCAGATATGCCCATAACAAAACATATCAAACGCAAAAAGTCTCCGCTAGCACCAGATACGGGAACAGCCACACAGCATATGCATGCAAGCGCTACGGTCAGCTTCAATACTGTCGAGCTTCCTTCAACAAGCCCCTACTACATGCATGTAGAACAAACCATGAGAAGCATACCAACTTGTTCGAACCTGAGCCGCGTGACTGCAAATGACTCAAGCTCGAGGGAGGAACCAAACTGTGAGATGGTACAAAAAGCAGCCTTAATCAACATTAATATACACGATGTCCTCAGGAAGACGTTTCACATGCAGAGTTCATGTTATTGAATATGACAAATGAATAGGAAGGACCCCCAGCTCACCGTGTATTTTCCTGCAACATTTTGAAAAAATGGGCATTTCGACAAACCATTAACAATGATGCCGATTGGCATGACGGTAAAGGGTAAAACAACAAAGAGGGACAACGCGAAGGATATAATTTGTCACAGTGGAACTCATCGCTAAGCGGCGTTCGCTGTAGGTATTTAAAGTAGAGCATGTGCTACTCGGCCAGCTAGAAATAGAATTTATACAAAGTGGGAAGCTGGAATGGTGTTTTGGTGGCTACAGAAGCAGTAGGCAATTACTAAGTATAGCGCTGCATACGAAGGGTAGTATGCGGCTTCACGGCTAAATCCTAATCAACTCATTCGTCACTAGTGTTATGTGTCCTTTCACAGTACATCAACCAGCATCTTAGTGCACACAAAATACTATTCATATGGAGCGATACACTTCTTTCCTCCCTGCAGTACAACTAATATGGCTTGCATCAGTTTTTTGTACCTACTAATTTTCACACATGGACCCTGGAGCGCTTGATGATTTGCTGTTTTCAACATGGAATCTGCAACTCAGGCTTTCAGATATGCTCTGCCTTTTCTAATCCAGCTCCCAAGGTCATTTGAAGTAACTTCTCGAGCTACTATACGCCACTCGTGCAGGCTCGCACTATCACTTCCGGCTACATCCCCAATGATCGCACTAGTACCAAAAAGTACGGACATGCCTAGACTTCCGCTTGTAGCATCCAAATGGCTTCTTTTTCAAAACGTACAAAGTCATGTATCTGCAATTTTCGTGCAAAGGATGCAAGCCATTAGAATCTGTAAAGAAGAAGACGTTTTAATTTGTTTTCTTGGCTTCTCCATGCTACTCGAACATGAGCTCGCCGGCAGAGTAGAAAACTGTATTCGTGGTGCTCAACGCACAAATCACGAGTTTCAAGCGTAAAAAGTCATTCGGAGCATAGCTACCCGGACGAAAAATCGGGGCACAGCAGTCAGCTTATCAATGACTCAACAGCAGCTGACTTGTATGAGCTTAGACACATCAGCTCATAAGTTGTTGTGCAAAAGCTCTACCAAAAGCTTAATCCTTTATTTTTACCAAACAGCAAAGAAAACCACCCCATTTTCATGTAATGTCGAAGTTTAAGGCTTCGCCGCGACTTCATATTACATTGTGACCTACAATAGGCGGACATAGTCCCACGTCAAGGGGAATGACGATTCTTGCTTTGCCGCACAGGCATCAAGACTGCAGATGGGGAATACAGGGGTGATAATGGTTAGCTTCCTTCATCCCTTCACGAGAAATCCACACTGGCCCTGCTAGCCAACACACTCTCTCAGCAAATCTCTGGCAAGGCAAATCTTACATACTACACATAGAGTTATACCACGTCAAAATGACTTGTTGAAACATTTTCACGGCGTTCGCTCAAAGAAGCTTTCGAGATCACGATAATACTGGCTTGCAAACGGTTTCGGGGAAGCTCCCTCAACCGCAATTTGAATTAGTAGTGACCGTAGCATCAATAGAAATTTATGATATTAAAAGCAAGATCACCGAAAATATCATAGAAACCTGCAGAATCTCTTAAATGCGCATTTCATCATTGGCGCTAATCAACAGACATTTTAGCAGGAAGGTCACCAGTAACTGCAGGTGCTGTGCTATACATTCCAAGTTCTGCTAGCCCTCATGTTTTTAAATACGACCATTTGATTTATGCATGTGCATCACAACCCTCTAGTGTATCGGAACATAGATATCAAAAGATCTGATGTAGCTTGCCACGTTACTCGAGGCCATCCCCATTTCTCTCTTTAGCACAGGTGCCGCAGTCTAACTGGGCAAAGCAGGCAGAAATAGCTAGCTACTCACTGCACTAGTTTAAAATGACCATACGTACACGCTAAAAATATGGGTTTAGCCGCAAACATCGACGAAATACAAGATTCCGTTATATCTTTATATCATAACTCGTCCTCCCATTCATCCAGCGAGGTCCTCAGTTAACCAAGAGCCACGTTTCTTGTAGCACAGCCTTTAGCCCCTTTCCACCACACCTACCAATGTATTCACAAAAACTGTCACTGAACGAATCGATATACTTTTCCCCTTTGCCTGCAAGAGACAGTAGCCTTAGTGATATCTGATTCTGGAGAACAATTAGGGCTCAACCCCGCCGGGCTGTCAACCTATAAGACAGCTGCCCCACGCAGGTTGCAAGCACACACAGCGACAAGACTTTTAGGTGTAAATCATGTTTCACACACCCACAGTAACAGCAGAGCCCGGTTCTCCGTTCGTTTGCCTTACGCATGATTAGGACGGCACATTCATACTAGCTGCCACAGTAGACGAAAAGAGTGGTGAAAAAAATTGCATTGCATACCGTCTATGGATACCGTTGTATACTTTACTAACAAAAATATCCTTATCTTTTGAGGTTACATTGTAAAAGAAAAAAGACACAGAGGCATCAGATACTTCGCTCAATACCATCACTCATTCAACGAACACAGCCACTCAGTCAAAAAATGGACGATATCGAACACAAGAAAACATTTAAAATTGCTGTTCCGCAATGGGGCAACGAGGTTTATCCACAGCCAAACGCTTACGTAAATGTCCTACTTTTTGCACTCACTGTGGCTGCTACTCCTTGGTATGCGGAGCTAAAACGCATGTGATGTGACCTTTTGTGTGTAATATAAATAAGGGAAAGGCAGAATGCTCTATCAGTTGTACCCGACCAGTACAAAACAGACAATGAAGGTCAGGAAGGGACGTGACATGGATCAACAGCAGAAGGTAAACACTAGTCTACTTCGTTATGTGTGCAGCTGGCCGCAATGTAAGGCAAGACAGGGAAAAGTGTGCGAGTGCCTATGCCGACAGTAAATTTTGAACTTGCTGTGACCCCGGCATGCAATACCGATTATTCTGCAGAAGCCCAATTAGCTTTAAGATCTTGTGGAAAAGTTTCTCCAGACGCAACCTCCTGATAATTTATGGTTCTAAAGAACAGGCTAGGGATGGGCTGCATGGGCAGTTGAAACTTTACGACAAAGCCGGAACGTAAGCATAATCGGAAACAGGTTTACATATCGATACCTTGATGGGGAATTGTGTGATACCTTCATGAACAATCTTAGTACTCTTTGGCTGTTTCCAAGGGTGCCTTACTTGAAATTAGTAGTCCCTTACGAGTACTAATACACCCAAAGCAGCCAGAAGAGAAACCACCAGGCGCACACTAAGCACTAGTGTCTGTAGTCGAACCTAGGTTGCCGCATGGAATAGTAATGCTTTTAAAGCTCACATTTCACCAGTTAAATTCAATGGGTGCGGGCTTCGTGCTTGCTGTTTCCAAACTTTAGGCAGTACACTTATGTTTAACAAACTAGTGATGTGGGGAGTGTTTCTTTGCCAAGCAACAACAAGTATGGCGTCATAGGGTGGCCTTCTGTGGAAATGACATTCGATAAAGTTGGAACGATACAAAGATGACTAGCATGGCCCTTGCCCAGGGATAACACAACAAACGCATACTTCTGATTGAGGTATTTCAAGGTATTGAATTTCCATAGGTCAGTCCCAGTCGCCGAAACACCTGCCCCAAAATATATTCCCGTAAAAACACCACCAAAGATTTGAGGGAAGGGCTACATTTGGAACTTTTTGTACTGACACACACACACACACACAAATCAATGCCAGTAACGTGCATTGTAGTAGTACTATAGTCTGGGAAATACTTGGTCTCTAATCCAACCCACAGTGGCTTGAGCAGGTAAATGTCTCATGTCTTTTATGTAGATACTCAGGCATGTATGCTTAGACGGCAGAATGGGAAGGTCTAGCAGGGACGACACACCAAATATGTAAGAGGCAACGCGCAGCTTACATTATGCAGTGCCTACCAGCCAGAAATGGCAGCATTTTAAGCCTTTCAAAAGCCGTTGTTGGCTACTTTTTGCAACGCCTGCAGAACCTGTAGGTTACGAAACTTAGGTAAAGCTTTAACACATTCTACAAATGCAGGGAATTGACTCATGTGTGGATCAGAGCATCGCGTGTGTAACAGGGACCGTGCATCACTGTGGAATGTGGGCAAATGCATGGGACAAATTCAGAGTCACACAGCTCACACTAGGCGGCTTGATCAAAGCATGACACCCATGTAGAGAGATCTTAGAAATCAGCAGTGAGAACAATCACCATGCATCGGCCGCCTTCATTGAAAGCGCTCGTCCTCCATCTTCCATAATGTGAACTGTGCACTAGTAATATTTTATTTTGTATGCTGTACAGGAAAGAGTATTCAACCTTTCATCAGCAGGAATTCACATACCGAGAATTGTACCGTACAACACAACAGACAGAAGTATTCCCTGGCACAGCATACCCTGATACATTCGCCATATCTCTAAACCTCCGTGCACAACCTCTTTGCTGCTCAATCAACCGCCTCCAAGCGCCACGGATTTGTCAAAATATTTATGTGAAGCTAGGTTTCCACCTTCAATCATTTAGAGTAACTGATCTGTAAACAAGCCACGCTGCACTCCAAAGAGCCACTTTGAAGGAATTTTTTCCTTATAATGTGAAGATGCACATAACGAAGTAAATGAATTCAAATGTCACAAGCATGCGCATTCTACTGCGTTTGCTTTGACCTTTCTGTGAACAATAAGTGCAGCAGAATCGTTTTGAGCATTTGTTCTTGAGAAACTCAGTGGTGCCATTGTCCCATCATCGGCTACTGCCCTGCACGCGAGTGCTCCTGTGGAGAGACCTCATTAGGTGCAGCTGCAAATAGAAACAGGCGCAAGCTCTTACCGACGCTTGGTGCCAGTATCTTTGCAAACTGTAATATATTGACTTCAAGCAATTACACTCAAACGAGCAATTAAGATTATTTTCCTTGTATGACGATTGCGAGGATATATGACTGGTATTTTTTCACTTAAATACGAACTAGATCAGATGCTTTCTTACTGACTGATGCTCGCATTTTTATTACTGCGGTTCGCTCTCGGCACCATATACGCACGCGTGGGTGTCGAAAAAATTTCCCTGCCATTTTCAACAGTCCTTAACTGCACCAAAGCAGCAGGTCATACCAAGCATATATAGGCAAGCAACCACATATAATTGAGTAGCCACGAAGCACGTTGCATTCAGTGATCTCAAAAATCTATTACGTACGCCAAATACCAATGTGGGAATTATCAAGAGAGCTGTGGTTCCACGGTTATACATAATACACAAGGGGTTGCACATATTAAGATGGCATATGAGGTGAACCGAGTCGGGAATACTCGGTAACCTACTACCCTGTCGAGCTGCAAAGTGACTGGAATATGCCAGAGCATTGTGCTGCTAAGACCATATTGTGGGTCCTTCCAGTACTTTAAAACCAGGACATTTTATACAAAAGGCAACCTCCTTTTTCTAACCAGAAGATCTCCGCATCGAGCCACTCCGACTGTGTGTGGGGCCGTCGACAAAAACAGACTGTCCACATATCCGCCCCTTTTTAACCAGATTTCTTGATTCTCTTGGCATGAAGTAAATTGTGTCTGGATTTGAATAGGTAAGCACATAGATGACTACACACTCATACAAACATCGAGGGGAAGCATGAAAACGCGTGTTTTTGAAAGAATGCTTACTAGAAGGTTGAAGATGTCGGGGCTTGCCGGTACACAAAATCGGGACTTTTGCTGTCAAGGATTGCACGGCTCTCCGTGACACCTGATTCCTGGTTCATACAATGCATGCAGGTACATGGTGTCGGTCTATTGCTTCATCTGTGTGGCGCAATACTAAAAATTACACTTCTAGAGCAGGAATCTATGCGATTAATTACGTGATGGCTCATACCCATAAACAACCCCCGAAAGAGAACTCACATAGGTTTTCAACTAGATACAGGTTGGCTATATATTTTCGGAAGGCTGCGATGTATGCGATTGATGGTGTTCTTGCGTAAGATACCTGCAGCATGCCAATGAGGCCTAGGCACCTAAACGTGCTGCTGAGGAGTCTTCACACAAAGACGCATAGCATGTTCTTGTGCAGGGCAACGCTTTAGGGTTGACGTATGAGGGAAGCGCAGCTTGTTAGTGGTAGTTCCATAGGCACCTCCCTAGAATTATTCAAAGTCACCTAATGAAAATCTTGAAACGACGCCGAATGCCTAGACTTCGAGGTCTCCCAGTTCCGTACCATGGAAATGCTGCAGCCTGGAGCAGAAGGAATCATCTTTAAAGGGTCTTACACATTACATCTTCTGCCCCGTGATTCAACAGCACCTGAAGAACGCACACCATCCGATGAAACGTGTCGTGTCGGGCATGCTGAGAGCAACAAAAGGTCAAATCTGAGGTCTTGGCGTATGAGCGCTGTGGGGGCACGAGTGCAGCCTAGGGAAAGGATTCGCCGCAAGCGTGCACACACGCCCTGCAGCGCCGCGCCAAGAAAAGGCTGCTTGATCTCAGAAATGCATGCGGATGCATGCGGCCAGCCCCCATCCCCCGGTTATGGTGTGCGTCTTGGATATACAAACACAAACTCAAACAAACAAACCTGCCAGGACGCTTCCGAGCAGAAGACCGCCTCGCATCCAGGCTCCCCACAAGGCACTACCGGCCCGAGCACCAGCCCCTGCATATCATTTAAAAGCAATGTACGAAAAGAAAGCCGTGAAACGACGAATAATCTCCCATGTGCATTCTTCGTGCACGCGGCTGACAGCTGCTGCAGCTGCGTTCTTGGAGGAAGTTCGCACTCCTTCTTGTGCAACAACAGCACATAGCAACCCAACGAAAGCCTCCGGGCACATGCCTGCTCAGGGGGGAGAGGCAGCACAGACATGCTCTTCGAAAAAAATGTCTGGAAGCGTGTCCAGACGCGCAACAGAAGAAATGTATTCAGAGCTGCAGTGGACGCAAAGGCGCAGACCGCAAGGCGTGGAGAGAGAAAGGGAGAGAGAGAGAGAAACTGACAGATAGACAGAGAGGGAGGGAGAGAGCGAGAGACAGAGAGAGAAGGAGAGATGCATCTTCAAAGCACGGGAATCAGCTGCTAAGCCGACGGCATTGGCTGAATCATCCGGCCCATGAATTGGAGTCTATGCATTCTGTTTTGCGCGGCAAGACTCGCGTGCTTAAGATGTTT
>NW_020312301.1:0-15685 GCF_002999335.1 Cyclospora cayetanensis | reverse complement strand
TATGGAGTTTCAGCAAATGTTTCCATTTTAACACAGTTGACTGCCCACTTGAAAGCGATCATAGGATCTTGAGTATTCTTCGAACGATATCCCTCTTTCCTGCGGCCGCTCCTCTTCGAGTTTTTGACATGAGGGGAGAAGGATAGCTAGGGTGTGCGTTGCTGTACCTCCAACGCATTCCGGACGCTAGCATCTTGTTGCACAAAACCTCGAGGGATTACAGGCACAATGCGGTGCCTTATTGTATAAGGCTAACGCTACATTGCGATAAATAATGCGTACGCCAGGCAAAGCAAATTATGTAATTCTTAAGCATATCCTAATTAAATATCAGTAGTGCTGTGGAAAGTGCGGAAGCGAGACCCCCAAAGCATACAACTTCACAGAAAGCTAATGGCTGACACACAGACAGTCCCTATCTCCCTCTATTCATAGTACTCACCTCACAGGGGTCAGATACTAGAGGAGAGCTGGGCTGCACATTAATGCGTCTTACGCGTATGCACTCAGCTGCGCACATAAACTCATTTCGCACACTCATTGCACGCATGAAGAGTGGACTGAATTTTACTGCAGCGAGGCTAAATTACAACCAGTCATTCTGGTTAGTGTATGCAAAATAAAGTTCAGTCCAAAGGAAATACTTAAGGACAAATTCCCCAAGTGTATGTGCCGGGGCTACAACAAAATTTCTTGGTAAACTTTGGGCTAAAAATCCCCTTTTACTGCATCTGTTAGCTTGAGATTCTTCCCTTACCCGTTATTTAATATGCAACGAAAATGTTTCCCAATCCGTGGTATACCTGAGCACACGCTTGTTAGCTGCAGCACTCCGGTCGACTGCTGCAGCCTCGAATGCGGGCAATGACAGCGTGGGGCGGAGGTAGCGGTTTACACTGTAGCCGTGAAGCATCTCAGTAGATTACAAGTGCATTGAATATGATGCAGGGAATACTGCTCCGTGTTCTCGCAGTAAGTAGCCCGCAGCATACGTTGCAATAGCCATTAGCTCCGCAGTCCCCCATACCCACGAAAGTTCTGCTGCTGCGTAACCTGCGGGTGTTTCACGTAGCAAGAATTGCTGACCATGTGCATGCCAGTACAAAACTATTGCTACCCTCGTGCAGCACATGCCATACTGAAGGAGGTAGGGATGAATGAAAGCGCGAGAAGGAGCACAATCGTTCGATTATTCTGTGCAATGCATTTGCCCACAATGACAACTGGGTAGAGACTAGCATAAGAACTCTGTGCTTGAGTAGTTCCCAGAGAACCCAGAGTTCGCTGAACGCCTTCGCAAAGAATGGATTAACATGCACTGGCGCAGATAGGAGCAGTATTCTTTAGGATAGAGGCAAGCGGCGTTTGGCGCAGTGGGTTTACCGAAGTGGACGGTGGGCGAGTTTGCTACCTGCGTTGACCAAGCCATTCTGGAGGGAGAGAGGGAATCCGACAGAATAAAGCATTCGACCAGTTTGCAACTACAGCTTCGCGGACGGCCTTGCCGTTGCGTTGAATAATAAGTACGTTGCATCTTAAAGTAGATTCCTTGTGTTGTTGCACATCTACTAGTACTTCATCCTTGTCAGTAGGTCTTGTAAAAATGCTTTTGAGTGTAACAGATGGGCGGAACAAGTCATCTAGCACGGCAGCTGCCTCCTGGTCATGTGGTGATGTGCTGTGGCTTCTTGGCACCCTGTGTGAGTAAGTGGTGATTGTTCGACGAGACTCCCGAAATCACTGAACACGTAGGTCCAAAGTTGATTGACAATTACGAAACCAGATAGCATAAATCGTAATATGGATTAGATGCATTTAAATGTCGTTCTTATAGATGTTTCCATTGGTAACGGCTCCGCGCAAGGGATTCAAGGCTTGGGCCCACCAGTGTTTTCTCTAGTTTAGACTCAGTTACACATATTGTAAAGCTTCGGTGAGAAACGGAACGGAGCATTGCTTTTACACCTTGCATGTCTGCTTGCCTTCAGTGTCATGTATGAGCTTAGCAGATCGCAACCACATCAGGTAATCGGAAAACAAAGACATTAAAGACCAGTGACAAGAACGTATGTACACACAGAAACAACTCGGTTTTGATATCTCCTTGCCTCGAGAGTGGGCATCAGTGCTATTGAATTATTGTTGCACGTTACATGAGTGCCTAAAGCACAGCTGTTAAATGGCAACAACTGTCACGTTTTGATCATAAATAATGCCCTTACTCTTCTAGCCACTCTGTGGAATAGCCAGGTTGCTGCACTGTATATATTAGCCATTGCTGCGTACTTTCGACGTATCCCCAGGGACGCTGATTACATTTGGATCACTAGGAGCGATCGAATGGTTCAGGGTGCTCAGAGAACGTGCTTGAGTGCCCTAGCGCATGTGTAAGCGCCAAGATTTTGCAAAATTCGCGAATAACAAGCGGCATGATAGTCTCGAAGCTTTGTAGCAAAAGTTCCTGTACATATAGGAACACCCCTTGCGGCCTTTACACATGGACGATCACAAGGCTTGATCGCTCCTCTGACAACGCCCTACCACCTGGAGCCAAGCGCACTTACATTATATTCTTGCCCACATGACCTGTGCTATACCAAAAGGAACACCCATTAACCAAGTGTACGATGCCCTGTCGAAGAATTGTGCCGTTATATGTTTTTGCCAGAAGCATTTATCTTATCAACAGTCCCACAAGACAACATATATAGTTTTCTAGTACGTGGTGCGTACGAGGCAAAACCATCAAAAAGAATGCGCTCATAAAAGGAAGTACAAAGTACAACAATCCTAATGAACACAGTGATGGATTCCTGTACGTATCAGGGAATTGTGACACAAACACTCAAGCTTGCCAGATCCTCACAATTGGACAGGCATCCGGTATATTTCCAGGCACACATCTTGAACGCGTGCATGGGCTTGCAGCCTGCGAAGAAACATTATGTACAACAAGCATCAAAATGTGTGGGCTTGGCACACTTTCGTCGCTATGTGTCGATTATGGCGTAAAAACTTTGTTCCTCTCAAAGTATAAGCGCTCAGGCGGGCGTTGTAGTGTTTGATCGGGCGGAGGACAATTATGCTGTGGAACGTTACACGGACGAGACGAAAACCTTCTGTATATCATTAAGGTACAGACCAATCCGATCGCGACAAAGAATAAACACTGTATGGCCCTGTTGCCAATGCTCCAGCTCGTACCCATCATACCAGAGCACTAGCAGTTGTATCAAAGGAAATACCTACACTCCTAGATACTCTGCGACAACAATTTCTTATGCAATACGCCTAAAGAAGAATTGTCGCACCTCGGCAAGTAATGGCCTATACCTGTCAAGATCACATATGTCCCACACAATCAATGCGGTGGAAAAGTAGCGGAGCCAGTTGAAAGTACCAGCGGACACCAGTTCTGACACTTTTGTTTACAGGTGCCGCAAAGTGGTCATACGTGATACTCTGATACAACATGCATTTAAAACACAATGTAGTACGCAGTAGCCAGCTATACACATGAGAACACTGAAAGTTGTCATAGCAGAGTTGGGCTCGGCCGCTTGAAGGGTGGTAGTGCTCAATCATAATCTGGTGAATGCCATATCCGCCAGGTTTCATAAGAGAAGCGGTAGCTTAGAGACACTTTTTCAGGTAAGAAAAGTCGAAAAAGCGGTAGTATTGCGTATTTACACGCTAGTGCTGTACTCGGAGCTCCACTAACCAGACGGCTTTAGCTCATTACAAACTAACTTCCTGAGAAGCATCATCTCCAAAAAAACTTCGGCATGTACTATAACAGTATCCTAAATAAGCGCCCACTGACTTGGTGTACCACAATAAGCAATCACTGAGTGTACTACATCTGTCAAAGGGTATGCGATGTTGATTCTATGTGGGATGCCCGGTCTCCGGGCTGTCGACATTTGTCGCATTCTCCTGTGTGTGGGGATAAGGAGAGTGGGTGTACACAGAAGCAGCCCCACACTGTTCACAATCCATCAGTCATTGCTCTACACCGAGCAACCGAGCTTTTAAATAGTGTCAAACACCAGGCGTACCCGGCTGACAAAGGAATTCATCTTGATGACATCGCAATGGTTTATGTGCGACCATTAGCTGCTAACTAATAGCTGCAGGCTAAAATGCAGCAGCCGTAAAATGAAAAGGAACATACAGGAGCCACAGCTGTCCGAGAAAGCCAAACGTACAGCTCTATGTAGGTGTAAAATAAGGGTACCAACAAAAAGTAAGCGGTGCGTGTAGCCCAGGCCGTATAAGAGTGATGTACAACCAGATCGCAGGAAGCTAGGGTGATGCGTAAGCGTTCGAAAATCGTCATTTTCGTGTTGATTTCAACATGCGTTGCAGCTGTCTGCTCGCAGCCAAACTTTTATACCACATAGTTCGGACTTAACCTGATGTTTGGTTGAACTGGCGCTTCAATGATAGGTACCGCAAACATTTGCTACTGGCTTCCCATTTTGTGAGCCCCGGCGCCAAGCCATCAAATCCGTAGGAGCAGGTCACCAAACGTTATTTATCGATTGGTCTTGTGATGTCGCACCTGACCACAGGAACAGGATAGGTGTCTACGTGGGACACACTTTTAGCACTATCATGTTGAAGCAGGACTCTAATGGTGAGTATGAACACGGCTAGAAAATTTGTAGAGCAGCATGCCCTCTAAAACAAGGAACATTCGGATATTGGTATGTGTTTACGTATATTTGACTAATGAACAAACGAGCTCGCGCCAGATATCGCTTTGTACTAAAACTGTTTTAATGGAACAGGTCGCAGCATGCTTTGCACATACTTAAGTATGGTTTAGCTGGAAACAATGTGAAGTGAGAACCCATAATGAAGCACTGGGCGAAGTACTACCTATGCTCGCAAAGAAGGCTGGTTACTGCCTGTTAAAGTATTGGACTGAGTAATCAGGCTTCGTTGGAAGACATAGTCTTTGCACACTACGTTTTGACCAGTGGCAATTTGTGATCATGGCCCACTGCTGCTCTAGGCGTCATGTATTTTACATACATTTAAGGTTGTGCACTTCAATACCCATAAATATGAATTGTTCTTAAGGCATTCCACAAAACTCCACCCATATTGAAAGAGCTGGCTATAGTATAGATTCTCCCTACTTTTTACAGATTATATGGTGTTACACAACTGTACCAGCACCGGCGGGACAGGAGACGTTTGCCGGCACTGGAAAGACTGATCGGCTGGGTCGAATGCAGTGTTAGTACTGCTGACGAGGTCGGCCGCTAGCCAAGTTAGTTTTAGTGCGTATCTGAAACTATCAAGAGCTCTTGGTGAACAGATAGTACCATAGATAAGTACCCGGAAAATCGTATGTATAAGCTCACCAAACTGAAGCATACAGTGAAGCAAAATGGCGTTTGAGTGCCGATATCCAGCTAATTAGTGACTGTAAGAAGGCTCACTAGCCATGGTGCCCATGTGCGAACAGGTTCTGGAAATTCACTTCTACAAAAAGATTAATGTGGTCAAGGTTCGCATCAGATTATTGGAAGACAATCCTTGCCATCTCCATGCGTTATTGGCTTCTTGTCGTTTGCTTTGTACATTGCTGTAATGCATAACTCTTCCACGTGAGTGTGAAGCATACATATAATTGGTCACTTGCGGATGGGCACACCAGGCCTGCTGCGTTCCTCATGCATGGTTGTAGTAATACCATCGTCGCCTGCAGCCGCCACCGCTATTAATTCTTGGATGTCCTGCTCAATTACAGGAAACCCATCTTTTAGTGCACATGACGCCCAAGTTGCGTCAAAAAGCCACCATGCAGAGGACTGCGTTCCCAGAGAGATATTTCTTTTTGTATGCACTCAAGTATTAATCGTGGTCCCACCTTTGCACTTTTCCATTGCTTTAAAACCTTACATACGTCAGCTCAGTGACGATTATGGTCTCCGCTACATCCGATAAACATGTGCGCATCTCCTGCCGTGATGCAGAGCAGGCGATTCTACTCTGTAAGCGCAAGCAATGATGTGCAGCAATACGTTTTAGAACGCAGACAATCAAAATTGAGCTGTATTCTCATTCTTACGCTTCTCACTGATCAACACGCCAGCTGAACTGTTCGAGGAGGCCAACTCAGTCAGAGTGCACAGAGAAACAAAACAAAGCACTGCCAGTAAAAGATTCACCGTCCATCAAGCACGATTCCAAAGGGCATCTAGTCAACTACTGACCATACAATAGCAGAAACGAGACATTATCGCTTGGCCAATTCCTACTGAAGAGGGCCGGCATTCATTGGAAGCCATTGCCAAGGAATCGGACAATGGCACATAGTGTAAAAAAGCTTTCACGACCCAGTTGTACATGATGCCAGCAAAGAACTACATGTTCACCGCACAGTGAAAAAACAAAATAGATATTAACAAAAACAGCTAATGCCTCTACGAACGCACTTGAAGCAACGAGAAAGAGGTGCTGGGCTGTGAATTTTAAGCACAGCTGCTGAGACAGATGCAGCCGAGTACTCGAGTTAATAGAATTCCGTGTGTGCCAGATTGCGATTTCCCGTAGAATTGTGGAGCGCGTATTTGAATGAACTGTACTGCAGCAGGCGCTTGTTTATGTCACGGCTTGTACGACGCATATTGTGCTTTGTTGAGCACAACGAAATTCTTGCTTTGGCGCGAATGTAGTATTGCCATCTAAGGAGCACATGAAACAATAATGATACGAGCGGAGTTTGGCTCCAGCTATGACGGGTGATGGAAAAGTTTTTGCATGCATCTGCCCGCTAATGCTACCAAGTCACAGCTAAAGTATGCATCCGCCAAATGTCAAATATAACATAAAGAACCGCTGTGTATATAGGACAGTTTCAGAGTCTGCAGAGAAATGGCTGGTGGGAGCACCTGTACTTGTTTTAACAGACTACTGCCTTTGTGGCGAGCCCTTACTGGGGCCTGCCAAAGCGTGTTAGTTCTGTCTGACCCCGATCAAACATTCAGGAAAGTTGCACTCAACTACAATATATCGCTCCTCAACAAAAGACAGGTAGTGCTTCGATTGTCATGCATTATGCAGTGCTCGAATATATTGCAGTACAGCTTTCTATGTGAATTAACAATGCACATCGATGTTAGCTCAGTGAAACCACTCAGCGGCGTGTGCGTATGTGGCATCAGCGTAATATCAGATAGACGTCTCTCGTAATGCCGGCATTATCTAGCACTCTAAAGTGCCATATGTCTCATAGCCGTCAAAAAGCAACTACATCCTTTGTTTTGTGTGGAACAGGTTTAGAGGGATCAGAATTAAGGTACCTGACTACTACACCAGTACTCTCCAGCAAAAGGCCTTTGTGGGAAATTTGCAGATGCCAAACAACAAAACTGGAATCTACTTCTCAACACCTTCATGAACCCCGAATTACATATACCAGAAAGGATACCTAATATAGAGAAGAAGCATACACTCGGATCAAGGGAATACATGGGACCGGAATTGTTGGTATGGTTACTGACTAATCCGAGCCCAGATCTCGCTTCTCACCGTTTCGTGATGCGGGCTTATATGGAACAAAAAGCTCATAGCACCAAATGCAGTTCACAGGTACTTTAGCATAGTATTACTAGCATACTCCAAATTAAGAGCATGCAGCAGTTTCTGAGATACTCGTGGAATAGCATAGGCTTTTCCACACTGCCACCGTGGCTTGTTGAGATGAAACCATGTAAGATACTCCTAAATATGTAGACACCAATGCAACTCAGGAAGCCTTGAAATATCATGTGAGATTCCAGCAAAGTGTTTTTGGAAGCTACGTGCCTAGACATGCATGAAGGTAGCGTACTGTCGTTCTGATCTTCCTATTGATTCCAAGTGACCTGGTTTCAAATATGGTTTCATTGTCATAGTCAGTGGAGTCAGTGGCACGGTGGGTGCTAGAAAATAGGACGCAGGCGCAGAGCATTTGCCTTGCGGTGCGTCTGTAAGAATGATCATTTTTAGACATCTTTGCAATGCAACATCCTTACGCACTAGGCGAAAGAATGGCAGAAATGCTAGTAGCGAGAAACATGTGTACGTCATAGAGCACGACAAGGAATACAGTTGTAAAAGCCCGAGCATATCTGTTAAAAGAATTGCAGATATGCCCATAACAAAACATATAAAACGCAAAAAGTCTTCGCTAGCACCAGATACGGGAACAGCCACACAGCATGTGCATGCAAGCGCTACGGTCAGCTTCACTACTGTCGAGCTTCCTTCAACAAGCCCCTACTACATGCATGTAGAACAAACCATGAGAAGCATACCAACTTGTTCGAACCTGAGCCGCGTGACTGCGAATGACTTAAGCTCGAGGGAGGAACCAAACTGTGAGATGGTACAAAAAGCAGCCGTAATCAACATTAATATACACGATATCCTTAGGAAGACGTTTCACAGCCAGAGTTCATGTTAATGAATATGACAATTAAATAGGAAGGACCCTCAGCTCCGTGTATTTTCCTGCAATATTTTGAAAAAATGGGCACTTCGACAAACCATTAATAATCATGGCGATTGGCATGACGGTAAAGGGTAAAACAACAAATAGGGACAACGTGAAGGATATAATTTGTCACAGTGGAACTCAACGCTAAGCGGCGTTCGCTGTAGGTATTTAAAGTAGAGCATGTGCTACTCGGCCAGCTAGCAATAGAATATACACAAAGTGGGAAGCTGGAATGGTGTTTTGGTGGCTACAGAAGCAGTAGGCAGTTACTAAGTATACAGCGCTGCATACGAACGGTAGTACACGGCTCCACGGCTAAATCCTAGTCAACGCATTCGTCACTAGTGTTATGTGTCCTTTCACGGTACATCAACCAGCAACTTAGTGGACACAAAATACTATTCATGTAGAGCGATACACTTCTTTCCTCCCTGAAGTACAACTACTATGGCTTGCATCAGTTTTTTGTGCCCACTAATTTTCACACATGGGAGCTGGAGCGTTTAATGGTTTGCTGTTTTCAACATGGAATCTGCAACTCAGGCTTTCAGATATGCTCTGCCTTTTCTAATCCAGCTCCAAAGTTTATTTGAAGTATTTTCTCAAGCTACTATACGCCACTCGTGCAGGCTCGCACTATCACTACCGTCTACATCCCCAACGATCACACTAGTACCAAAAAGTACGGACATGCCTAGACTTCCGCTTGTAGCATCCAAGTGGCTTCTTTTTCGAAACGTACGAAGTCATGTATCTGCAATTTTCGTGCGAAGGATGCAATCCATTAGAATGTGTAAAGAAGAAGACGTTTTAATTTGTTTTCTTTGCTTCGCCATGCTACTCGAACACGAGCTCGCCGGCAGAGTAGAAAAGGGTATCCGTTGTGCTCGAAACACAAATCACGAGTTTCAAGCATAAAAAGTCATTCGGAGCACAGCTACCCGGACGGAAAATCGGGGCACAGCAGTCAGCTTATCAATGACTCAACAGCAGCTGACTTGCATGAGCTTAGAGATATCAGCTCATAAGTTGTTGTGCAAAAGCTGCACTAAAGCTTACTCCTTTATTTTTACCAACCAGCAAAGAAAAACACCCCATTTTCATGTAATGTCGAAGTTTAAGGCTTTGCCGCGACTGCATATTACATTGTGACCTACAATAGGCGGACATAGTCCCACGTCAAGGGGGATGACGATTCTTGCTTTGTCGAACAGGCACCAGGACTGCAGATGGGGAATATAGGGGTGAAAATGGTCAGCTTCCTTCATCCCTTCACGAGAAATCCACACAGCCCCTGCTAGCCAACACGCTGTCTCAGCAAACCTCTGGCAAGGCAAATCTTACATACTACACATAGAGTTATACCACGTCAAAATGACTTGTTGAAACATTTCCACGGCGTTCGCTCAAAGAAGCTTTCGAGATCACGATAATATTGGCTTGCGAACGGTTTGGGGGAAGCTCCTCCAATCGCAATTTAAAAGTGTAGTGACCATAGCATAAATAGAAATTTCTGATATTAAAAGCAAGGACGCCGAAAATATCATAGAAAGCTGCAGAATCTCTTTAAAGCGCATTTCATCATTGGCGCTAATCAACAGACATTTTAGCAGGAAGGTCACCAGTAACTGCAGGTGCTGTGCTATACATTCCACGTTCTGCTTGCCCCCATGTTTTCAAATACGACCACTTGATTTACGCATGTGCATCACACCCCCTAGTGTATCGGAACATAGATATCAGAAGATCTGATGTAGCTTGGCACGTTACTCGAGGCCATCCCCATTTCTCTCTTTAGCACAGGTGCCGCAGTCTAACTGGGCAAAGCAGGCAGAAACAGCTAGCTACTCATTGCACTAGTTTAAAATGACCATACGCACACGCTAACAATATGGGTTTAGCAGCATACATCGACGAAATACAAGATTCCGTTATATCTTTATGTCATAACTCGTCCTCCCATTCATCTAGCGAGTTCCTAAGTTAACCAAGAGCCACGTTTCTTGTAGCACAGCCTTTAGCCCCTTTCCACCACACCTATCAATGTATTCACAAAAACTGTCACTGAACGAATCGATATACTTTCCCCCTTAGCCTGCACGAGACAGTAGTCTTAGCGCTATCTGATTCTGGAGAACAATTAGGGCTCAACCCCGCCGGGCTGTCAACCTATAAGACAGCTGCCCCACGCAGGTTGCAAGCACACACACCGACAAGACTTTTAGGTGTAAATCGTTTCACACACCCACAGTAACAGCAGTGCCCGGTTCTCCGTTCTTGTGCATTACGCATGATTACGACGGCACATTCATACTAGCTGCCACAGTAGATGAAAAGAGTGGTGGGAAAAATTGCATTGCATACCGTCCATGGATACCGTTCTATACTTTACTAACAAAAATCTCCTTATCTTTTGAGGTTACATTATAAAAGAACAAGAAACAGAGGCATCAGATACTCCGCTAAATACCATCACTCATTCAACGAAACACAGCCACTCAGTCAAAAAATGGGCGATATCGAACACAAGTGAACATTTAAAATTGCTGTTCTCGCAATGGGGAAACGACGTTTATCCACAGCTAAACGCTTACGTGAATGTCCTACTTTTTGCACTCACTGTGGCTGCTACTCCTTGGAATGCGGAGCTAAAACGCGTGTGATGTGACCCTTTGTGTGTAATATAAACAAGGGAAAGGCAGAATGCTCTATCGATTTTACCCGACCAGTACAAAACACACAATGAACCTCAGGAAGGGACGTGACATGGATCAACAGCAGAGGGTAAACACTAGTTTACTTCATTATGTGTGCAGCTGGCGGCAATGTAAGGCAAGACAGGGAAAAGTGTGCGAGTGCCTATGCCGACAGTAAATTTTGAACTTGCCGTGACCCCGGCATCCAATACCGATTATTCTGTAGAAGCCCAATTAGCTCTAAGATCTTGTGGAAAAGTTTCTCCAGACGCAACCTCCCGATAATTTATGGTTCTAAAAAACAGGCTAGGGACGGGGTGCATGGGCAGTTGAAACTTTACGACAAAGCCGCAAGAAAAGCACAATCGGAAACAGGGTTACATATCGATAATTTGATGAGGAATTGTGTGATACCTTCATGAACAAAGCCTAGTACTCTTTGGCTGATTCCAAGGGTGCCCTACTTGAAATTAGTAGTCCTTTACGAGTACTAATACACCCAAAGCAGCCAAAAGAGAAACCATCAGGGGCAGACTAAGCACTAGTGTCTGTAGTCGAACCTAGGCTGTCGCATGGAATGGTAATGCTTTTAAAGCCCACATTTTACTAGTTAAATTAAATAGATGCGGGCTTCGTGCTTGCTGTTTCCAAAGTTTAGGCAGTTCACTTATTTTTAACAAACTAGTGATGCGGGGAGTGTTTCTTTGCCAAGCAACAACAAGTATGGCGTCATAGGGTGGCCTCCTGTGGAAATGACATCCGATAAGGTTGGAACGATACAAAGACGACTAGCATGGCCCTTGCCCAGGGATAACACAACAAACGCATACTTCTGATTGAGGCATTTCAAGGTATTGAATTTTCATAAGTCAATCCCAGTCGCGAAAACACCTGCCCCAAAATATACTCCCGTAAAAGCACCACCAAAGATCTGAGGGAAGGGCTACATCTGGAACTTTATGCACTGACAAACACACACACACACACACACACACACACACACACACACACACACAAATCAAATCCAGTAACGTGCATTGTAGTAGTACTATAGTCTGGGAAATACTTAGTCTCTAATCCAACTTACAGTGGCTTGAGCAGGTAAATGTCTGATGTCTTTTATGTAGAAACTCAGGCATTAATGCTTAGATGGCAGAATGGGAAGGTCTAGTAGGGACGACACACCAAATATGTAAGAGGCAAAGCGCAGCTTACATCATGCAGTGCCTACCAGCCAGAAATGGCAGCATTTTAAGTTTTTCAAAAGCCGTTGTTGGCTACTTTCAGCAAAGCCTGCAGCACTTGCAGGTTAGAAACTTAGGCAAAGCTTTAACACATTCTAAAAATGCAGGGAGTTGACTCATGTGTGCATCAGAGCATAGCGTGTGTGACAGGGACTGTGCATCACTGTGGAATGTGGGCAAATGCATGGGACAAATTCAGAGTCACACAGCTCACACTAGGCGGCTTGCTCAAAGCATGACACCCATGTAGAGAGATCCTAGAAATCAGCAGTGAGAACAGTCAGCATGCATCGGCTGCCTTCGTTGAAAGCGCTCGTCCTCCATCTTCCATAGTGCGAATTGTGCACTAGTAATATTTTATTTTGTATGCTGTTCAGGAAAAAGTATTCAAGCTTTTTATTAGCAGGAATTCACATACCGAGAATTGTACCGTACAGCAAAACAGACAGAAGTATCCCTGGCACAGCATAACCTGATACATTCGCCATATATATAAACCTCCGTGCACAACCCCTTTGCTGCTCAATCAACCGCCTCCAACGCCACGGATTTGTAAAAATATATATGTGAAGCTAGGTTCCCACCTTCAATCATTCAGAGTAACTGATCTGTAAACAAGCCACGCTGCACTCCAAAGAGCCACTTTGAAGGAATTTTTTCTCATAATGTGAAGATGTACATAACGATGTAGATGAATTCAAATGTCACAAGCATGCGCATTCTACTGCGTTTGCTTTGACCTTTCTGTGAGCAACAAGTGCAGCAGAATCGTTTTGAGCATTTGCTCTTGAGAAATTCAGTGGTGCCATTGTCCCATCATCGGCTACTGCCCTGCGCGGGGGTGCTCCTGTCGAGAGATCTCATTAGGTGCAGCTACAAATAGAGACAGGCGCAAGCTCTTACTGACGCTTGGTGCCAGTATCTTTGCAAACTGCAACATATTGACTTTAAGCAATTACAGTCAAACGAGCAATTAAGATTATTTTCCTTATATGACGATTGCGAGGACATATGACTGGTATTTTTTCACTTAAATACGAATTAGATCAGATGCTTTCTTACTGACTGATGTTCGCATTTTTATTACTGCGGTTCGCTCTCGGCACCATATACGTACGCGTGGGTGTCGAAAAAATTTCCCTGCCATTTTCAACAGTCCTTAACTGCAGCAAAGCAGCAGGTCATACCAAGCATATATATGCAAGCAATCACTTATAAATAGAGTAGCCACGAAGCACGTAGCATTGAGTGATCTTAAAGATCTATTACGTACGCCAAATACCAATGTGGGAATTATCAAGAGAGCTGTGGTTCCACAGTTATACATAATACACAAAGGGTTGCACACATTAAGATGGCATATGAGGTGAACCGAGTTGGGAATACTCGGTAACCTCCTACCCTGTCTAGCTGCAAACTGACTGGAATACGCCAGAGCATTGTGCTGCTGAGACCATATTGTGGGTCCTACCAGTACTTTGAAACCAGGACACTTCATACAAAAGGCAACCTCCTTTTTCTAACCAGAAGATCTCCGCATCGAGCCACTCCGACTGTGTGTGGCGCCGTCGACAAAAATAGACTGTCCAGATATCCGCCCCCTGTTTAAACCATATTTATTATTTCTCTTGGCATGAAGTAAAATGTGTCTGGATTTGAATAGGTAAGCCCATAGTCGACTACACACTCATACAAACATCGAGGGGAAGCATGAAAACGAGTGTTTTTGAAAGAATGCTTACTAGAAGGTTGAAGATGTCGGGGCTTGCCGGTACACAAAATCGGGACTTTTGCTGTCAAGGATTGCACGGCTCTCCGTGACACCTGATTCCTGGTTCATACAATGCATGCAGGTATACGGTGTCGGTCTGTTGCTTGATCTGTGTGGCGAAATACTAAAAATTACTCTTCTAGAGCAGGAATATATGCGATTTATTGCGTGATGGCTCTTACCCATAAACAACCCCCGAAAGAGAACTCGCATAGGTTTTCAACTAGATACAGGTTGGCTATATATTCTCGGAAGGCTGCGATGTTTGCGATTGATGGTGTTCTTGCGTAAGATACCTGCAGCATGCCAACGAGGCCTAGGCACCTAAACGTGCTGCTGAGGAGTCTTTACACAAAGACGTATAGCATGTTCTTGTGCAGGGCAACGCTTTAGGGTCAACGTTTGAGGGAAGCGCAGCTTGTTCGTAGTAGTTCCATAGGCACCTCCCTGGAATTATTCAAAGTCACCTAATGAAAATCTTGAAACGACGCCGAATGCCTAGACTTCGAGGTCTCCCTGTTCCGTACCATGGAAATGCTGCAGCCTGGAGCAGAAGGAATCATCTTAAAAGGGTCTTACACATTACATCTTCTGCCCCGTGATTCAACAGCACCTGAAGAACGCACACCATCCGATGAAACGTGTCGTGCCGGGCATGCTGAGAGCAACAACAGGTCAAATTTGAGGTCTTGGCGTATGAGCGCTGTGGGGGCACGAGTGCAGCCTAGGGAAAGAATTCGACGCAAGCGTGCACACACGCCCTGCAGCGCCGTGCCAAGAAAAGGCTGCTTGATCTCAGAAATGCATGCGGCTGCATGTGGCCAGCCCCCATCCCCCGGTTATGGTGTGCGTCTTGGATATACAAACACAAAATCAAATAAACGAACCTGCCGGGACGCTTCTGAGCAGAAGACCGCCTTGCATCCAGGCTCCCCACAAGGCACTACCGGCCCGAGCACCAGCCCCTGCAAATTATTTAAAAGCAATGCACGAAAAGAAAGCCATGAAAGGACGAATAATCTCCCATGTGCATTCTTCGTGCACGCGGCTGACAGCTGCTGCAGCTGCGTTCTTGGAAGAAGTTCGCACTCCTTCTTGTGCAACAACAGCACATAGCAACCCAACGAAAGCCTCCGGGCACATGCCTGTTCAGGGAGGGAGAGGCAGCAGAGACATGCTCTTCGAGAAAGACATCTGGAAGCGTGTCCAGACGCCCAACAGGAGAAATGTATCCAGAGCTGCAGTGGACGCAAAGGCGCAGACCGCAAGGCGTGGAGAGGGAAAGGGAGAGAGAGAGAAACTGACAGATAGACAGAGAGGGAGGGAGAGAGCGAGAGACAGAGAGAGAAAGAGAGATGCATCTTCAAAGCACGGGAATCAGCTGCTAAGCCGACGGCATTGGCTGAATCATCCGGCCCATGAATTGGAGTCTATGCATTCTGTTTTGCGCGGCAAGACTCGCGTGCTTAAGATGTTT
>NW_020312300.1:0-15767 GCF_002999335.1 Cyclospora cayetanensis | reverse complement strand
AAAGACTAAATAGTATTTATCTGTATTTTTAATCCGAGAGCAGTTCGGTTGCTTGGATGCGTGGTGCAGTGGGATCAGGAATCGAGAATTTTCATGTCATTACAAACTTGGCTGTGCATTTGCCTTTGCAACGTTTCAGGCGTTCACTTTTGTGCACGATAGTGTCGCGTGTGCTAGGTCAGCATTAAAAGTCTGTGAGCCCTAGTTTTCAGTTGCGTGGACCGGGGATATCCTTCTGCTAAAGCAAAAGTGTGCTGACCTCGCCTGCTAGTTAGCTGCCGAGAGATTGTTGCAATAGGGATCAGCGAAAGGGCATACCAGGCCTGAAAGCAATTTCAACACGAGCCGCAGATCCAAGGCAGGTCGTTCCTCTTTTGTCGTGCTGCCTTTCTCCACAAACGTTGGCCCTGCAAAGACGACGCAATTTTTTTGGATGCAGCTTACTGGTCAAATCCCATGCTGTGTTGGGCCTCCTCAAGGCGATGCACCGCAAGGTTATTCAATGCGAGCTGAACCTGCGCATGTGCATCTTCGAGTAACCTCGTCACTGCTTAAGCTATCCCCAAGCCCCACGCGAAATCTCCCCCCAAAAGATTTTTCTTCTTTTTATGAAAGTGAACATGACCACTTCGCACGCAGAGGGGTAAGACAAATTGATACTCGCACCCCTTCACGCGCAATGGCCCCGTAGTGCATGCCTGCAAGTCAGACCACGCCACCAAGAACGACATATCTCGTTGCCGAAACTGATGAAACGTATCAAGAGAATACCTACCTCTAGACCGTCAAACAGGTGAAGACTGTTCGGTAAAGACGGCTGGTCCCTGTGTCTTATATTGCCTGCAAACCAAAGTGGAGCTTCCAAGTACTGGCTCTTCTATTCACCGCATGTGTGGTAAGCATTTGACACTAGCCACGACTTGCAGTGCAATCTGTTCACTTTGTGTTGCTCGCCTCCCCGTTTTCTCCCCTTTACTATCGCGGACGGGTGCGCCTTTTGGAAGCTGGCTAGTAAATCTAAGTACCAAATTAATAAAGATATACACCTTGATTGCAAAAAAAATTGCGTGGTATGCTTTTCCCTCTAGAGTACATAGGGGTGTTGGCCATCGTTTTGACTAGTCGACTAATGAACCTCGCATGCGTGTTTGGCATGCGGTTATGAGTACTCTTTATTATCAGCAGGCCTAAGTCTTTGCACATTGCTAAAAGGAAACAGCTGAAAGCCTGCATGTGTGGAAGTTTGTGTTGAGCGACTTTCTAGATCATCACACGTTTGCAAAGCGTCAGGCTGCATGTAGTGATACAAGACCTGAGCTAGTATATATAATTCTACGACTTGAAATCCTCGTATGGCAGGCTGGAAGACAGCCTCTCAAAAGTCTGTCTAGTTGCCCTAGCCTTCAGTAAACTTTTAGCTTGTATCCCTATTATTAATAAAAATGCGATGAACCAGTGCGTGTACCTGCTGCGGGGGTAAGACAAGGTGCCCACCAGGCTGAAAATACAGGTATGGAAGCAAGCTAGCTGTATTCCATTACACACTCAATGCCAAGGAGATATTCGGTGGTTCCCAAGGGATGTAGACGATGGGGATTAGCATGGTTGCCCACTACGTCTTTGGGAACTACATCGGTCATCCTTTTGAGCGTGGCCTACGTCATCATGTGTGGGGACTTTGGGTTCAGCATCAGACTGCCAGCTGGAGCTAATTCTAAAAGCAAGCTGCCGATAGAGCCTTGTGTCTATCAAGACTGTTTTTGTTGTGACTAGCATTTGCATGGATGGATGTTCAAGCTACTGGTGGGTCTGACCCTTATCTCAGAGTTCCAGACACTCGTCGGGCCCCGGAATTTGGAGCTGAAGAGAATGGGCAGAAGGATGCGTAGGAATCTCCCTCTGTTTGGATATCCTTCCTGTATTATTGTACTCTGGAAGTCTGCAACAGTACCGGATCCCCATGGTAAGCGGAATTGTAAGAACATAATGCCTTTAGGGGCATGGGTCTGTGTAGAAAGGCATTCAGTATGGCAATGCGATCATTCGCATTTAGCTCTCCATCATGCAGCTAAAAGCGCGGCGGTAGTACAAGCTCAGTGCGATGCATTGAGCAGTCTAGGAGCTTCTTCGGTCGATCCAGGTGGGCATAGGCTTGCTGGTGATGATTTCGTCTCATGTTGAATTGTAGCGGGCGACGACTCCTCAAGCTCCACCCCGTCCGTATCGAGAGAAGGACATGGCACGTAGAGGCCGTTAAGACATGAGCGCATAGAAGCTACCAAGTTGCTGTATGCGGCAGTACTTTTTGTCAGCTTCTTGTGCAAACTACTTTTGCACCAGTTGTAGTTCATGATAGCATCCCTGACCAGGCCCCCCGTGGGTTCTGCAGAGCCTTCGCAGCTCTGCTTTGCATACTCTATTACATGCAAGCTTGATTCCAGCTTTTCAAGAGCCTCTTTCATGGATAGATGCATCAATATTCCTTTGACTGCTGGTAACCCGCCACCACTGTGACGAATGTGCGAGATTTCTTCCTGCAATTTCCCAATGGTGCGGTTAGTTTCTTTTGTTTGATATTCTAAGCTCCGTACTTCCATGCGGGCATTCTCAATCTGCCTTTTTATCTGTAAAGCATGCACGGTGCAATTCTGTCTTACCATGAGCAGTAGTTAAGCCTGCTTTCCTGATCTGCTGAATTGCCGAATGAAGATCTAGCTGAAGTCCACTGATGTCAGTTCTACGTTCTCCAGTAGATTCAATACCTGTTGGTTTCTTCTCCTCAGATTACGAAGGACCAATTTGTCGTTTTCAATAAAGCGAAGCTGGACCTTGAGGCGCGCCCTGTAGTATTTATGTTAATTCACACCAGCACGGGAAACATGTGTTCGGCCTCGGTTCCTCTTAGGAGGTAGAAGTACTCCAAATGCTTACACGTTTAGTTCGGAAATATAAATGCAGTGGAATATACATAATAGCGTGTCTGAAGTTAACCAAGGACGTGAGCACCGAGGAAGCACTAGGGTATCTGGTGACCCACAAAAGGCTCATCGCACGAGAGGAAAGCTGGGCGCAGCCAAATTAGGCAGTGCTCCTACGGGCACGTACACTGTCCATATCAGGACCCAACAGGTACCGGGGCAGTAAGAAATCTTCGAGAATGACAGGCACACCTAAGGGCTTCCTGGTCTTGCAGTGGCTTCCGAATTTGCGCACTCTGAAGTGACGTCTCATCGATTTCCTTCTTAAGTCGTTTGTTGTTAGCCGCTGTCGCTCCATTTTCATCGCGTAGCTTCTTGACAAGCTGCAGATTATCTCGTGCAATGCCTTGATAGTATGCTGGTAGAGGCACCGCACAACAAGCACGGCTTCGTTGTTCATATCGTTAGGTACTAGAAAGATAATTTCGCGACAAAAGCACATTTTGGGGTGAACACAGTGCGTAAAAGCACATGCTTACTCTTAAGCTTGCTGATTGCTTCATCATTAAATGCCTTCAGCATATTTATGTGGAGGGACTTTTGCTCCTCCACTTCATGAATTGCCACGTTTCCACGTAGGTCCAGCGAGTCTCCAAGTTTCTAAATACACCAAATTCTCATGACACTCAATCCTCGAATCCGAATACAATTTCACTGTCCCTGCTCCGCAGTATGGATAATTATTGCACGCCGGCAGAAGCGTAACTGGATCCCGGCTTTTGCCGCCTCAGTGGAAAGGTCAAAAAAGGGTTTGCGTTTATAATAGTTCACCATGGTATGTGGAATAAGCGCAGGCCTGCTGTCACGATTGAGAATTTTCACTAGGGGCTTTGACATTTGTGTTATTAATAAGTGCCAGAGTACATAGCGTGATATACCCATAGTTCGGCATTGCACTGTTGCTCCAGATCTTCCGTGTTATTCTGAAATGTTTCTCGAATCTTGGTCAGGTGCTGCAGCGTGTCACTTGCAGCACACTACACCGAATCTACAAGCAGACATTGGTACAGTGTGAGTGGGCTCACATTACGGCACAATTGTAATACTGGGAATCCGCCGGCCACTGTAAATCGATAGATTAGAGCGTGTCTATGATATTCCATAGTGTTCAGTGAGGCAGCTCCAATGGCTGGTTTGGCAGTGATGCTTCCTGATAGGGCCATACAGTGAGAACTACAAGCGGCGGTCCTGAATATTCTCCACTGGCCAGCATACTTGATCCAGGCTCCTTCTCAGGGCCTCTACCTCGTGTTTGATCTCCTCAGCCTCTCTCCACGTGAATCCCCTAAAATCGTTGCTCTCTGTGAGTGCTGCAGTCAGAGCGCTCTGAAACTGTTTGTCTGCTGCAGCCAACAATTGCTGCGTGGAAGCAAGGTGTTCCTGCAGCTCCAGTGCTTCTTGTACTTCTAGAACATGCATGCGCTGGTCGCACGTAGCGATCTCTACCATCCGCGCTGCCCCCTCCTCTGTTGCTTCTTCCTCTTCTTTCTTCATACTAAGCTTCAGCAAATCATAGCTCTCCTTTGCTGCAGCTCGGATTCTCGAAAGCATTGCCTGCATACGGCAAGGCCCTCGGCTACAAAAGACTGTGCCTTGATGTGGCCCAGCAAAGTGAGCTTGCCACAATACGCCCAACAAAGCATGAAATTAATACTAATAGCAGAGGTGGCCAACGCACCTCTTCAAGCTGCAGTTTTACCCAACTGTGCCTTGTGTTATGGAGCACTTCTCGTAGCCTGCCCAGTTCCTCCTCTGCTCTCTTGCGTAATTGTTGAAGCATGAGGAGTCGCTCTGATTCATATGGTTCTGCTCCCCCAAACAGTTCGAGCATCACAAAACGAGAGTTGTTAAATATGTACTCTTGCTAAAGGTACTGCCAGGTAATGAGTTTGCTTTGAGTTAATCGATGAAATTGCATCCTTGTGCTTTCCCCTGCGTTTCATTCCATAAACTAATGAAACAGTGTGTGCGATGTGCAGTTTACTACTATGTGGCAAATTGAGGCCCAATAGAAAAACTTCTCTCAAGAGGAAGGGAAAACAGACCGTCCTTTTGTCCTTGCATGACTTGTTGCCCTACAGGTACCATTTTCCTTTTACGAATGACGTGACTCCGAAGCATCCAAATACCGAGTACTTAATCGAGGTATCGCACCCTCAAATTTGTATGTTTAGCAGCAACGGCTTCGAAATGCTCATTGCCACCAGCTTGGGTAAATGCTGAAGCTGCAAGCATTTGGATGTTGCACTCTATGTTGGCATGCGGCAGCCTATTGCTGCCCTTGGCGGCCACATGCAAACCTTGTGAAATCCGCGATGCGCTTATGCGCGCTCCATGGTGTAGATCCCTCCAGTCTATCTTCCGTAGATGAATTAGCAAAAACGTCTGCGGTTTTTAAAGCTAATTTTTCGATGATCGCAAATTCAGCGGTCTAATCTCTAGGGAACATTACCAGAGGCATCGATAAAGCCCCAAGTGGCCCCGTCTGCTGCACTGGTCTTACATGCATGCGTAGAGGGCAAACACACATACTTTAGCGGTATTACTCGGCATATGCATATTACTGGCTATTTACACCTTTAGTCAAGGAAGAAGCGAAAATAATATGGTAGGAGCCTTTCTACCGACGTAATACTGGAACTTGCATGCGAATGTCAGCGCTCGCTCGAAACAAGCTATTGAATACTTGGGGTTTTCGTTCGCTAAGCCTACAGGGTCATCCAGCGTATTTGTCATAATACTCTAGTTCCGGAGTTCAGATGATTTTCTTGGAGCTCCTTGGCTTCCATTTTGCGGGTTGTATGCGTCCACACAGCCAGCTTGAATCCCCTCGCTGGAATACGCAGAAAAGTTTGAATCACACTTTCCTGTGTTTTGAAAGTTTGAGTCGTCTATGTAATCTCTTTTATGCCTTTGGAACCCCTTTATTTGATCCTAAATGAAACTCATCTCAATCCAAGTATCTACGGCTTCTGCTGGCCTGCGGTGTTGGGAAAAAACTGCACACTTTTCTAAAAAGAGCTATGATATCAGCTATATTCTTGCAAGCTTTTAAATGTTTAGCTCTGGGCAATAGAGCAAAGTTTGTGGCAGTGCTGCGGCGCACACGTACGCAGACCATTCAGAAGCTACTATAACAGCTGCAGAATCAGGTCAGGGAGAAGTACATTAACACCGAAGACCATGCAGAAACACTGTTCTCTTCGATAGCAATAAAACCTTAATTTAGATATGCAGCTAATTAAAGGTGTTCTAGATCCTCGAATTTTGTGAGGGGTTAGTGACTTCCTGATCTCTAATAGAGCACCTTTTCCACACTTTGCTTCGTGGATCGTTCCAGTTCCACGAATTTCCAGCGCGTGGTCGAACAGAAGCTGCAATGCAGAGAATTAAGTTGCTTTCCCGTTTTAGAGAATAGCCAGTGTAGCAGGCGGAATGGGCTAAGCTACACCTGAACAGTTGTACTACATGAGTGAGCTTTTGCAGAAAACTTGCGAAGAGTTGGATGATCGATTTGTCTATTCGTATATCGTGATTATTTTAGAGACATGGCTACATTGCTACAAATAGACGGAAAGTTGGATGCTAATGCACAGAAAACAACTCTTAACTAGCTCTCAGGGCCCGGGTTTCACAGAGGGCGCTGCACCGTGCACGCTTGTTGTCCCTTCCCCTGATGTCAGGAGCTCTGGGGGGACGGGCAGGAGACAGGAAAACTTTTATTGCAAAAACACTTAGTGACTCTATCGAATTTTGCCTAAGAAAAATAGGTCCACTTGTTACAGCTTGTAGCACCGCATGGTTCAATGCAGATGCTTCCCGGTCATCCAGGCGCTGTGATGGCGGTGAATACCAGGCATACACACAAGAATTATACAGCTTTACATGATTTGGCAAAGTATACTAGTTTGACTTTTGGAACCATACTGGGTAGGAAACTCAATGTGGCGATGGAAGTAGGTGGTAACACAACCCCTGTCAGGGTGACAAAGGCAGCTTTGCAAGCGGATCTAAATGCAGTAGCTGGTGGTAAGAAAACACACTTTTCCAACTGAGAATTTTGTTTAGGCTAAGTTTATTACATTTTTTCAACCAGAAAAGTATGACGGCCGTTAGGATGAGCAAGTGCTCGGTTTTCCGATCAGCGGCTGGAAATGTACCTCGCTTTGTGGTCCGCAGATAACGAGAAACTAGTGGTCTATGGGGCTTGCTTAATGCAGACAAATAGTTTTACAGGGGCTCTATTCACGCAGACAGAGTTGTCTGCCTGCAGCTGGCACGAGAGCTCCAGCCTTCAGACTAGGCCTGGCTCATCGGTTTCTTCCACGATCACCTCAGCACCAAGCTTGGGGAGAAATGGGCAAGAACTATTTAGGATGATCTATCGATAGATTGTTATATCGAAAAACGTTTTGGCTCGCAAAAGCCACCGCATAGATGAAGAGCTATTACCAATGATTTGTCTCAGCTGTGCCCAAAGCATGTGCCCAAAGTGCCACGTCACGCGGGCGGAAGGGCAGCGATTTAGCGATTAATCAATAGACCAGTATGGATTTCAAACCCAATGGACCCTTCTAAGGTTTGAGGCACAAATGAGTACAAACCCTGCGCCACTTGGTGCAAAAGGCATAGCTAATTCGGAATCTAAGATGCAGGGATAGCGGGGCGATGCTAGCCAGGCATAGCCTACAGTCTGAGGTGGAAGCTAAAAAGAGTCAGTGGCAATTCGTGCCCCTAAGCGATATTCTGGTGGGAAAAGCGATTTGGCTAGTCTGCAACATGGGGTACGTAGCTGCGGTGTGCATATGATGACAAGGCAAGTGCAAGCCTATGCAGTAGTTTATCGGTTTTTGAAAGGCTGGACATTGGTATTTTGACCGAATGTGATGCCTGTAGCTAGTGTTTCTTGTGGCTTAAACTGGTTGAGTAGTACGAAACAAACTCATGCACAGGAGCAAAGCCTTTTGGAGATGCAGGGGGAATGTCAATAGCTTTATAGTTCGCCGACTATTGGAGACGTTATATTATGTTGTGGAACCCCTTTCCTCTGTTGAAGCTAGTCAACAGATGCATCGTATTTTTTTGATTTCAACGTGGCATAGACTTGGAAATGCTGCGGAGATATACAACACCCTTTGCTGTGTTCACGTGATGGCCACTGATTGCCAATGAACACAGCTGTCTAAAAGAAAAACCGCTACATTGTAGAGCCCAGCTTTACACAAAAGCCACACATAGTAGCTTGGGTGACTAACGTCAAGCTGTTTCTCACGTGTACAGAAATATTCGGCTTGAAGATTCCTCTCATGCTAGCTTTCCGTGTAATTTTGTGCCTTTGGGACGACCTTATGGCCAAGAAGAGCCAATGTTTCGTGCGAAAGGTAGGAGCAATGGAACTGGTGCACTGCTCTAATCAAGTAGCAACAGAAGAGTGTATTGGATAAACAGAAATGCATATCCAGAGGTATCTCTGGGGGATGTTTCGACCAAACAGCACTTACTTTAAAAAGGCTGTATGACAACACAGACTCGCAGCGCTTTCGCGTTGAATTAGGTGATGAATATCGCAACCTCGGAGCCAGTAGTATACTAGCTTGATTTACCTGTAGTGACCTACGACACGTCCTGGCGACGTCTTGCATGTTGCTCCAAAGAAGGGACTTGACATATAAGGCAGGGAACAACAGTGTCCATGTGTTATCATCTGTGTGTTGGAATGATGTAAATAAAATATTCTGCAGCTGCTGCGTGCTATCTGGTGACCTGGTTTTTGAAATGGGATTGCTCTTTTTTTGGGCAACCAGAACAAGACAGCGTGTTTTGGGCCATCTGCCTAGCTTGTATCTTTTCGAAACAAATTCAGTATGTGTACAAGTAGGCCTAGTGCTTCTGACCTCGACGTTGATCCTTTCGGGTGATAGAGGCGGACACGAGCAAGGTTTAGTGATGGGAAGGAGGCAACGCCTCTAAGTAGGCCATAGTAAGGCACTTCCAAGTACATGCGTTACATTTATCTGAAACCAACAAAAACTTTGTGTGCTTGGTCTGGCTTTCCGTATGATCCACAATGCAATTTAGCTTCAGCGTAATCCAGCAACACCCCTTGGTTTGTGCGCGTGCCTTGTATCGTATGTGTAACTAGCCGGAACGCTCAAAGGGCCTAGGGGTGCAACAGCGCGCACCCAAGGTGTGCCCCGTCACTAGTTTCAGTGACTTCGAAAGGGCACGAAAAGCAAGTGGATAAAAACATTCGATAGCTCTTTCTTGAGTTGATGTTGTCTCTGCGGTTAGTTACCTCCTTAGGGACACGTTGGACCGCTACCTGTAGTTTGGATCTGTGCAAATAGTAAGCCTCAATACATTGTGCAGAAACGCACGAAATGGCTTACTATTCCATGGACCTAATTTTTTAAACAAAAAAATAGAGTTCCATAGACCAACTAGCCATGCCCACTAATAGTTCACTGTGGGCCAGAGTGTTATGCGCCGATACCTGGCTTGATCCACAAGGGATTGCCAACACATTCTAAGTTGCTGGGTCGCAACAAATATCTCGCGACTAAGCATATCACACCTAAGGCACCTCGGTATAACCTGTTACCCTGTGAATGAGGACCGAACCTTTTTGCTGCAGTACATTCACGTTTACGGCGAGCTGTAGTGTGTTTATTCAAAAATGTTCAAAATGCATATTTTCTCTATAGCTTTGTACAGAGTATACAAATGAAGGCCTATTTTGACTGGAGCAAAATGTGCTGAAATTAAGAGCAGAAGGGGCAGGGATGCTTTAGGTAACTGAACCCGGGTATTCGGTCTTCCTGCACGCCAGTGCCACAACAGCAAACAGTTCGATGCAAAGTATTCGAGTGCTATAATTTGACTCAAGGAGTCCCACCAGTAAACATTGTAGGTACTAGCCGATATACTGCAATACCAAAATGCTGCCGATATAGATAATGACGAGTGGCAGCCTACTGTTTTCACACCCAGCAAACGAGGCGATATCTACGAGGACACTGTCTCAGAAATAGCTCTCCTCCATTTTCCATTAACGGTGCCACGGTATGGGATAAATTATGAAAAAACGTTCTACAGGTTTATCAAAATCTCACTCCTAGGAAAAGGTGACCGCATGCCTGTAACGCAGTTGGAGTGAGGGGTGCGATAAGAAGTGCGCTGGGCACTCCCCACGTGTTCGTATGCAATTACAAAAGTGAGCGGCCCTAAGCCACGCACGCTGTGGTGTATTGTGGCAGACAATAATGGAACCGTTGTTCGTACCAATTTTTTTCGCATGATGCTCACAAGCCCTCTTCTAGTGCGCCTGGCCGCTTTGACCTTCGCTCTTCTAGACGGCGCACCTCTAAGTTCTACCCTTGCTTTCCGCCTTGATCTACCACCTCCAGGCTTCCATAAAGGCCATATCATTTATGTATTTTTACTCCCAGTATATCGTCGGTAGTTCCTAACATCTGCTCTTCTACAAAAGCTTTTTCTTACCGCTCACTAGGGATCCAGATGTTGGCTTAAGGATATTACTGGCTTTCAAGGACACAAAAATGACCGATTTTAGCATGCGAAAAGCATAAATCAGGCAAAATATCGTCGGCTAGCTTCCTGTTTTGGATAGTGGAGCAGTACTACTGTACTCTAGCAGCTCTACAGTAACTTTTTGAGTGTGACGTATGGCAGACGTTTTTACCAGGCACGTGAGAAAGCCTCAGCATCATATTCACAGTGTGAGCCTGTCGGTGGTGCCAGTAATGGCGGCACATTCTTTATGCCGAGACGTCGAGAGAAAACGTTTCCATGAACCCAAATCTACTTCAGCTGAGTGAACTTCCTGACGCACTTACGCCTTGCTGAAGGAAAACTTCATGGCTTGCTTAATGCGATATGAGCATATTTGAGCAGTAGTTATAAGCTCACCTAGAGCGAAGGCCATGGTACATAATCTTGCAGCACTCTAAAATATTTCTGTCAGACAGACGAGGCAATATGTGCCCCACACACCTAGCTATCTATAGCTTACTAGAAAACTTGTCCCGAGGCTCTAGAAGAACAGATATATGCAGCAATTTTTTGAAAAGGTACAGTATTGAGATGCGCTTCGGGGTGTAACGTTTTAAACTGGTCTTTCATGCTAGTAACCTTTTGATATGGTTTCTGCCTTTCCCGGTAAGTAGCGACCAATCAGACAGCGGTGCCGACGCAACTGCGCCTACGGGTGTGTGCCATTTGCCAAATGGGATATTTCAATACACAGAGAGTCTTTAGAATTAGTGCTGGTACGCGTGGCTGAGTTGACTATGTAATTATTTCTGATTGCACAATGACGATAATTCTCTGCTTCGCTCTCTAAGGACGCCACCGTCTGAGCCATAAATACACGTTGAATGTCAGACCCATCCAGAATGTCTACCGGCGCAAAATGTACTTTTTGTTTATTTGAATGAAGCACTTATGATGACCTGCTACTCAACAATAGACGTTTAAGTCTAGTGCCACAGCTCTTAGTGAATCTCCATGGCGTTAGCTTTCACGATCAAAGAAAGGAACACGTAAGGAGTCAAACCCATAGCGCCCACCAAAAGCAGCTGGAAATACATGCTATAATACCTACAACAAACCTCAGGATCAAGCATATGTGTTGCCAATGCATATTCTTTAATTTGCTTTATTGAAGACGGGCAGACGTCGGGGTGAGCGTATTCTGATACATCCATTTTTCCATGAAAGCTCCCCTTGGTGTGTTTGCAGCTATGTGAGCTTACATAGTCAAGCTTCATACCTCATAAATTAGAAACTACAGTTCGTTTGCAGTTGATGCTTTTGGAGTGGTGACAACAAGAGGGTGTGTGGCAAGCTTATATTTGTACCGGCGGTACAAATTTTTTTGTTTGATCGTTCTTGCCTTCTGCACGAGAACGTATCTGGCAGTTATTCGTGGGGTGTCCGCTACTTGGCCATAAGACAGGTGGTAAAATGGGAAAAGTATTCCGTTTAAGGCTGTGAATCTTGCGCTTTGAGTAAACAGGTACACTAAGCAAAAAATTGCACAAAATCGCCAATTCAGGGTCCAGACTGAATAAAAATATTGGCAATGCAGTTTCAAGGCATGGCGACAACTAGGCAAGCGGACGGACGCTCATCTGGGTCGTCTATACCTACTTCCGCTCTTGCCGAGATGTACAAGCACCTAGCAACTGGTCAATCATCTAGGGTGACATGAACAGAAAACGTCATTTTGGGGTTCTGCAGAGTATCCGCCGTCATCTCGGAATTGCTGGAAGCTTACACTGTGTGCCACCATTACCACAAGGATTGTGGAAGCTGAGCTCTTTGTAGGGTTTCGGAGGGCTCATTTGTTCCTGCTACGCGAGATCCTTTTGTATTTTCTTGCCACTGGATGCATGGAGAGCATACGTGACATTGGCAGTCATACAAAAAGTCACACCTAAGTAGCTGTGGTAGACCCTGACCTATGCATGTTCGGGTTGTTGGTGCTGTCAGAAGTGCAGTGTTGAAATCAGTGCTGCCTGTTAAATCTCAAAAATCCACTTAAATAATCTTTCAGCAATTTGTTTATTGTGATATTAAGCAACCCTGGACTACCCTATTTTGCCACAATTGTAAAAATGAGACCTTTCAGCCCAAGAAGAGGACTCTGGGCGGCGTGCAGAGTTTTTTTACATCTGTCCTTACACGCTGAATACAGCAATAGGCGTCCTTAAGCGTTTGCTGGACGCACGATGCAGCTGGCGAAAAGGTTGCAAGAAATGTTTATTATCCCCATAACCAAATGACAAGTGCACTCTGGATCACAAAATAGCTATAGGAAACATGCGGAATAGTAGTGTTCACTCTGCCACACCTCTGATTGTATGCACTGGTAGACATGTTCCAGCACGTTCTTACCTCTGCTCGCAGTGGATCGTGACGGCCTAGGCGCTAGACGGACGTACAGTTTTGCGCCACAAAAGGTAAGCCAGGCAAATTGCAACATGCGGTCTACAGGTTGAGCCACTAGTAAGAAATTGTGCAGCTTGTGACGAAAATAAGCAAGTATTCTCATGAAAGTCGCAAGCTGAAGCGTGTTACATTATGTACCGGAATCTTGGCACAGAGTGTACAAAAGATTTAGAGTGTACAAATGTTCCAAAACACCTGGATCCATAATCATGTGTAACACCCTTTTGATGTGCATTCAAAAGCAGCCGTTCGTTCCCATGTTGTCCCTTGAACAGCTTCGACTAGCGTATGCTTCGAGTAGCCAATCCACGTGACAGTGCTCAACCGTGGCAATGTTCCGCTGCTCGTGTAACTCTGTTTAGCGATCCTAAAATTGCCTAATACTGGTGGACTCTACGCTTTACAAAAGAGTTTGGGATCCTACATTGCATGACTGCTCACACTGCATTGGTGGCGGATAGCACTGTTTAAGCATTTCGTATGCAGGCCTTAGTAAATTGAGGATTAACACATTAGTTCCGGATGTGTTCCTGACTCTTTCTATGGTAAAAAGCAAAACTGGAATAAAATGCCATAGGATAAACCTCTTGGGAGTTTCGAGTGCTTTGCTCATCGTTACAGGGCCGAAAATTTGCGCTGTTTCTGCCATTCTATGCAAAGAGATAACGCATTTAGAAGCCCCGTTGCACACGCCACTAGTATTGATAAATATAGGGGAGGTAGCGATTTGCTTGTTTCCCGTTGGAAGGGTTCAAGCACACGCATTATAAGCGTGTCTAAGAATCAAGCATACTCACGTTGATGTATGGCATACACAAAAACATATTTGAACGCTGCTTACATCTGTGAATTGCGCTTTGTTTTCCCAGAAGGGGATTTGACCTCCAGAATAAGCGAATTCCTCCCTGTCGCTTGTAATTCATCGCTGTTGACTTCCGTCTAATATCTTTTAGGCAATTTGTTGTTGGTGGTCATTTATCTTGCGCATTGTGTTTTGTTAGTGCAAGCATTTAGGTTTTTGCCTGCAGAGGAGCAGCGAAGACGAGTCGAATAGCTGGGTGAAAAGTTTACCGAAGGTACTTCGGATTAATTGTTTGCTGCACTGGCTCATACTAATGAATGAGAGCCGCATGTGCTCACCGCATCCGTATTCTTTGCGTTTGAGTCAGACTTTTTGTGGCATTCTCTTCTCATAGCGCTTCTTCGCCATCTTGCTTTCCGGCCGTTCATATGAAAGGGCGACGGATGCCTCCCTAGATATATTGCAAACCGTCTAGCAGGCATATTCAGTTGGCCTGCTGTATTAGCTAGCGTGTGCTTGAAAGGCATGCATAATCATTTTCTTGTCAGGACACATACGTATATAAGGAGAATGCTTTTATAAGCAGCTTTAAGCTGCTGCAACCGTCGGTGTACTAATTTATGAAAGCCGCTGTGCAAGTCAGGTTTGCGTTCATGCACATATGAAACAGGTTCTATGGAGCGTATGGTAATATGAAACAGGTTCTATGGAGCGTATGGTAGCTGCGCAGTTATTTTCAAATAATCGCTGCTTTCAGGTTGCCCTAAAACATCCCCAGAGAATGCAAATTTACAAAGCTTTTTACTGCAGCTGAAAGCTTGATGTTCCCCATGGGGGCAAACTGAAAAAGATATTATGCAGCACAATATTTATATTGATACAGAAGCTAAGCGGCGTCTCTAATTATTTTCAAGGCCTTGAATTATGCTCTCTGGACGTTGGCTTAAGCAGCCAACAGATATTTGCACGTGGCAGTGGCACGAAACCGTGGAAGGTTGTCCTGCGGTGTCATGTATGAATGTCTAATAAAAACACTTTGGTCGTTGCGGTTTTTCTCGGTACACCACGCCACAAGGCTGTTCTCTTTTGTAAAGCCTTCCATATTAGTTTTGGCTTTGGCAGGGCAAATAATAAAGGCTAGATAATATTAGGTAGTCGAAGCCCTAGTGTATCCGTTGTGCGCTGACCAGTTGACTAGCAGAAATCCTGTGCCATTTATTCGGTCTAGTACATGGGAGACGAAAGGAGCAGCACTTCTTATTTTACGCATTATGCTGTTCAGTAGTAGACTTATATTCAACGGCGTTCCAGTATGTCTATTCGATATTGTTTGAGCACGGAGGATTCAAATGACAGCATACACTTAACATTGAACTGAGGCTGTACCACTCTGGATCTGGTCTGTGACTCTGTGTAAGATTTACACTTATACAGGCGGAGATCAGTGATCGAAATTGCTTCATAAAATAATCAGAGAATAGAGGCTTTAACTGGGTGCCACATACACTCTTCTCCTTGTAACTCGGGCTATCCATTAAGACAAGCCAGAGATATCACAAGTCAGATGTTTCCTTGGATGTATGTGATCGTTATAAGCCCAATCCCGATTGTTGCATTGTTAGCCCATTAATTATGTTAGTGGCTGACTGCTGGCATAAAGCTGTGGCGCAAAGAAAACTGGACTTGATTCAGAAGGTGCGCATCGGGAATTTATGCCACGATGAGTTATCAGCAATCACTGGTGGTGTATACATTTGGGGCACAAATGTTTTATTTGTTGTCAAATCGACTCATCGCCTGTTTTTGTGTAAACGTTCAGTCAATGTCTGACCAGCGTGCACTCCTAAATATTCTGTTTAGGGTTTAGGGTTTAGGGTTTAGGGTTTAAGGTTTAGGGTTTAGGGTTTAGGGTTTAGGGTTTAGGGTTTAGGGTTTAGGGTTTAGGGTTTAGGGTTTAGGGTTTAGGGTTTAGGGTTTAGGGTTTAGGGTTTAGGGTTTAGGGTTTAGGGTTTAGG